>NC_135500.1:196497462-196539314 GCF_052857255.1 Amblyomma americanum
GGGGGGGGGTATTTATTTATTTGTTCATTGATTTATTTATTTACTTGCTTTGTTTTCATTTGATTGATTGATTGATTGATTGATTGATTGATTGATCGATTGATTGATTGATTGATTGATTGATTGATTGATTGATTGATTGATTGATTGATTGATTGATTGATTGATTGATTGATTGGAGGAATGCGTGACAGCATAAAACACATTTGCCTCATAGAAGGAAAAACTAAAATGAAAACAGACGAAAGAAAAGGCAGAACAGATAAGTGAACGGAATAAAGGAACTAAGGCAACCTCACACGGGATAAAAACTTACTATCGAAATATCGAAATCAGAGCACAAGTTACACAGCGATAATGGCACCGAAAAATGAAAAAAAAACAGCGCAACTTTAAAGACAAGGACTCGAGGCAGGAGGAACACCAAAGCGCTGGACGAAAAAATTGCGCCGTTTTTCGCTTCCATGATTCACAAATTAGCCCGGTCAGACACGCTCGCACTCAAATAATGACGGAGAAAGGTAGCTTGTATCAGTAAACAATAAAACGAGCAAAAGAAAGCTCTGTCAACTATAGTAGGGCAAATTATTTCTTCTATGGTGCAGTCGGCCAAAGTTGTTGCGGGCGGAGTTTGGAATCCATGGGTCAACGGCGATATTCAAAGCGGTTACTGGCTTAGCTCGCTGTATTAACTGTAGAATTGTGACTTCAGGCGTTCGGGTGAGACTATGCGATAACTTCCCCACTATGCAAGAGCTTGGGCGATGTCTGGATATCGCCGCTTTTAAGCGCATAAGCGCACATTGGTAAAATAAAACAGCTGGGTCTCATATTTCTGAAGTCTGCGCACCATACTAGGCATTGTGAACAAGACATTGTCTTCCTTGAAAGAATAAGTTTAGGCTCTTGAGCATCGACGGCGTATAACTAACGAAAACTATCGCGCTAACCATCATCGCTACGCCATATATTTCTGGCTCAATGTCATCAGTGCTTTTTGTGGGGTTGAACACTGTACATCTACTTGTCGCGTTGCCTTCCTACGTTACAAAAGAAAAGTTGTTGATTATAGAACACAAGCTGAAACTGTGCGCTAATATGTTCACTTTTCTGGAACATACTTCTGGCCGTAATTCCCTTCAAATTGAGCGCATACAAACAAACCGAGATTTTATCACCATAAAAGAAGATAACAGAGTCAGCCTTCGTATCTCTTCGTAGCCTTCGTAGCTCTTCGTGGCACTTTCGTGCATACGAAGGTAGTTGCAATACAGAACGCCTTGCAACGTTAGCACTCTGCATTTGGCAGGTGCTCTTCAACCCGCAGGTGCAGCCTCGAAAGAAGCGTTAGTAATTTATCTTTTAGTTCATTTTTTTTTCTTGAAAAAAAGTCGTGACTGCAGCACATTACGCCAGCGCTTGCGATGCCTAGCAAAGCTCAAAAAGGACACCCGATCCATGAATAGGCCTTGGACTTTTGTGAGCAGAATCAGAGGAGGTGCTTAAGTACAGCTCACGATAAGAGAGGAGGGAAAAGAGGTTAGGAGGCGAGAACGGCCGGTAGGGTAAGGGGAAGAGCGGGGCATCGATAAGACAGGCTGGTAGAGGGCGGCTTCCTGGTTTTCTCGGCTACTGTTGAAGGAGAGCGCAGGCGGCTTGCTTTCCTCTGGGATGGAGTTTTTTCCAATCTCCATATTTCTTGCATTGGCGTTGCTGGCCCCACCTATGATCGCTCGAACCGTAAGTACGAAAAATGGGAAACCTTTTTCCAGACCATAATGCCTCGCAAACCGACTCGATCATTCCTGAGACTAGGGTATTTGGAAAAACAAACCTGACACTTTTCAATGAAAAGCATTTCTCTAGAAAAAAACACATCCGAGGTTTATTATGCTTGCCTGCTTACCAGCCGATAACGTACGTTTCTGCATTATAGGGGCTTAATGTAAGGCCTAAGATGTGGCGAAAAATTAGATACAGCGGCAAGATTATAGACAACAAATGGCGAAGCAATTCTCGTAGTGTCGCTGCGTCTCTGCATCTCTACTGCAAAGATTACACGTAACGTGATCAGTTATTCTTACGGATGTCGACATTTATACCTCTTTTACACTTTTCTGGACTTCCTAATGTCGGAGTTTTGAGATGTTGATTGAAAAGTGTTAGCCTATTTGCACTTGCATGTCGGAGTGTTTAGGGGACAAAGTCAAAAGAACTTTCAGAGGCCGAAACGTTGTCAAGTGAAAATTGATTCTGAAGTTTCTTTCTAGGTGTCCTCCTAATGCGCTGTGTGCCCCTCGAGTAAGAGTGCGCATGCCGAAATTATTTGTTTTCACTTCTCAATCATCGCCTCAAAACCGCTACGGCGGTGTATTGTTTCTTCGCCCTTTAGCGAGCCAAAATAATATTCGCCACTTTCATCTCCCGCAATAGAATTCCAGTCGAAAGCGGCTGTGAAAATAACTCAGCTTGAACAGATATTGTACCTGTAATGTTTACAAGTTCGCTCGCTGCGCTCTCCTTAATCTATTTTCACGCTTTTAGTGCGAAAGCCCTATTCCGGTGGGTTAACCCCGATGAAGACCTTGCGATGTTTGTGGGCTCGTGCCAAGCAAAAGAAATAAATAAAAGTAGAATTTCCACAACTGGATTTCGAACCAGCGGCGGTGCGAACAGATAAGCTTCGCTGGCCACTGAACGAGAGCACTACGCTACTTCCACAGCCGAGCACACTTTGCGCTAAAATGCAACACACTCTCGCGCTGCGCATTCCACGTCATCTCTTCATTAACTAATACTACTATCAAACTAATAGTCGTGCTTTGAGCTACATGTGGCGGTAGTGAGAGAGAGAGAGAGAGAGATGTGCTCTGCATGCGTTGACGTGGACAACGTTGCGGCAGAAACATGGCACTATAGAGCAAAACGCGTTGGCGTTGAAAAGATTGCCCCAGGAACGCGTCACTGGAGCAAAAGCTGCCGGCGTACGTTGGGTAAATTGGCATTGACGACGAAAAACTTGAAGGCGCGCATAACTGGCATCCTGGATCAATGGAAACCTCACTCGCGCTTTCACGTACAGCCCCCGAAAAAAGTATACAGTCCAAGGGATTTGCTTTTGGGCTGTTTAGCGGAGCTGCCTAGGACATGTAACATTCAATAGCTTGGGAAAATTAATGATATGAAGACATCCCTCTTTTGAGAAATTACAGTCGCTAAGGGTGCATTACGAGGCAGGCTGCAGTGCTCACAAGCAAGTCCCTTGGGCTGTGCACTTTTTACGGGGGTTGTGCGTAGCGGTGGTGTCCACCTGCATAAACCTGTGCTTCCGCACAACATTTCTTGCTTTACAGTGCTAAACCACCAGCCATTTTTCTTTAGCGTCTAAGTTTCGGACTAATATATGGATGAGTATGGGCAGGATACATCTGCTATAGTATACATTTACAGGTGATTGCATATGTGATCGATTGATTATAAATTGTTTCCGGCCCTTCTGTATATGAGCAAAACCTATTTTTGGTATATCAAACCCCTCACCAATACGCGGGGGATACAAAATTGTTCTTAAAGGCACAGCGAGGACGAACCATAGAGTTTCTTACTATTAACTAGAGGGAAAGCTGGCGGCGCTGCACCGGAACCTCCATGGGCGCGCAAAGCATCATGGGGCGATGAGCTACTTGGTGCGGGACAGTAGGTTTTTTCAGGAACACAAAGTGGCGTTACTGAAATGTCCCATTGCGTACCCACGGCGCGCTCCGCGCGCAGACGACTTCGGCGTAAAAGTAGTGTGCAAAAGCCATAGTAGCGAAAACGCAACCGCACACGACTACAATAAAAGGTTTTTGTTTTCCGAAATGCTGTCGAAAAACCTTTTAAAATGTTTCAGCGACAACATTATTTTAAACCATATTTATTTTTAAAAGTGCGCCTGTTAAGCACGAAATATTGGCTTTTGTGGTCTGCAATGCTTGGCGAATACGAGAGCAAGCCATCGCTTATTTTGGGCAAACTTTGCATTTACATGCTTTTCTGCTTGTCTGTTGCGATTTATAGACAGGATGTTGAATGATAGGACATTCTTGATTATTGAACAACGTTTGTTTTTTCATTATTTTTTGTCCAAAAGTTGAAGTTCTGCAGTCGGTAGCTCTCCGCCCCATGATGCTTAGAGCGCCCATGGTGGTACAGGTGGTCTCGAGGAAGCTCCATGCAAACTCCTATAGGTGGGGCGCCAGCTTCCCCTCTAGTTAATAGTAAGAAACTCTATGGAACGAACTGATCTTGAACCGTATCGATAGGGCACGGCATTATAACTGCAAAAACGCTACTTTCTGCGAAGTGGAGTTTTTATGTACTAGAAAAAGCTGTAAAAAAATAAAATACGAGTGTCGCCTGCCAAACACGACCGACTGCGCAGGTGAACCGCGCTGCGTCGACGCACTTTTTTTTTTTGTGGCGGACTTAAGAGGCTAGACTAAATCGCCTTTCATTTCAAAAGTGTGATAATGGCATTCTTTTCGGTGTAGACGTCATCAGTTTAATACAGGGTTAGGAAAATTTATTAATTTATTTTCTATGTAATAAACTCGTCTTTAGCTGCCATACAAACACCGACACGTCCAGAAACAACCATAGGATCTAGTTTTATTAAGAATAAAGCTTACATCGAATAATTGCCCTCTATGTCGAGTTATTACCTGTCTGTTATTATACATACGCTATTCTGAATTGAAGCACACTTTCTGACCATTAAAAGAGCACGATAAACAATTTATTTCAGAAACCACTAGCTCATATTTTAAAGTTTAGCTGTCTTAGTAATAAAGTGCTACTACTAATAATAATAATTACAACGTGCAAATAATGTCCACTTTTCCTGAGAACGCCTTAGTAATTACAAACTGCTCTCAAATAGAGAAGACTCTGTGTGCTGCGCCCCTATAATGAACCACGGAAGAGATAATTTTACCTTCTCTACCATAGAACGCGCAAGTCAGCATCTCAAAAGCAACCTTGAGCTGTTTGAGCTCAAAACCTTGGCAACCTTGAGCTCAAAAGCTTCCTTGAGCTGTATCAGAAGCTGAAGGAAAGAGAAATTTACAAGCCGATCGAAGGAACTGAAAAGATCTATTCAAAGAATGCCACTGCATTAATGCTAACTAGAGCCTCGTGATATCGTCATTGGTATCACAATTTTTTCCTTTTCTTTTTACATCTGTTGGGTCAAAAAGTCGAAGTCCTTCGTGATCGACTACGAGGAAAACCGATTCCTGAAGGATGGCAAGCCGATACAAATCGTGGGCGGATCCATCGACTACTTCAGGACTCTCAGGCAGCAGTGGAACGACAGGCTGGCAACCATGAGAGCCGCCGGTCTCAACGCGATACAGACGTGAGTCTAATCTAAGCATTCTAGTGTTCCGATTGCGTGGTCCAAGCAACCGTTAATTGCTGCGTGTAATGAACACTGTCACACATTGGCACCTGTCACTCTTTTCCTTCTGTCTTCTTCCTTAAAATTATTTATTCTCATTTTCGCCCAATGTAAAATGTCAGCCGGAGGCAGCGCTCCGACCGTTTGGCCAATCAATCATTAGGGCAATCATTACGAGGGTATTGCAAGATGAGGTGATACACAGGAATTAGTGGCCTATCAGGAAAAAAATAAGATTATGTTAAATGTATTTAATCAACAACTAGCACGCCGGCGCCAATTAACATTGCGAAGAAACCATTACAACAGAAATTATATCAGAACAGTAGGACAGCAAACAAAAAAACGCAGGAAAGTGCGGAAAAGGATTCCAAATTACTAGCGTCACGAGCCATTGGAGTCAGGAGCTCGAATCGAGTGGAATTCTCCCAGCAACAAATTGCCTTTTTGCTCATGGATTGATGCCAACACATCAAGAAAGATCTGTAGAATTCACTTTTACTATGAACTAAAAGTGGGTGTGGTTGTCTTCAGTGTCTGTTTAACCTTTTAGTGCCCAAATAATGAAGGAATAAGAAAATGATTACCTCCATATTGTGAGAGGCAATGTATCCAATTATCGAGAGCCAATTTCGAAATTTATTTTGCCCCGCCAAAATTTGAGAAACCGCTGCTAACAATTAGCAACACTTCTCATTTTGTGCACCTAGTCCGAATCGAAGGCCTCGAACCAATTCGAAAGTTCAGAGACGCTCAACAGTTTTTTTTATCCAAAAAATGTGTTCCTGTTTTCCTTGCAACATTTGTCAGAAAACGAGATGTAGTATTTAATAATTAGACGCTGAGTGAAAATAGCACATTCGCGCCCCCTTTTTCTTCAGACAATTTGCCCGTAGTGGCACCAATTGGCTTCACCAGAGAGCCCTGGTTTTTGAGACCACGGTAACATCAATCATTATAGACGCCCAGGAAATCTGGACAAACCGCTTTTGTAGCAATAGCTACATTGCGGTAGCATTTCGAGCCTTCAGCGTGGCGCCGCCACCCTGTGGCTGCGCCGCCACGCTGTAACTTGGTTGGTCATCTGACCAGCCACATGGCTGGTCAATGTGGCTGGTCACGTGATGCGGAACAGCTGTTGCTGCCGGCGGTGCGGCGCGCCGGCGAAACCGAACTGCCACAGCTGTGCGCATGTGCCGTGTCAAGTGGGACGAAGATGAAGAAGGAACGCCCAGCGAAGCAGAGCGGCGAAAGACTTTGCAATTCAACTGAGCAAGTTCCACTCGGCCGGCTGTAGCTATCGCGTCAATCCAGGTTCAACCAGAGCTAAACCACCGCCAATTTTGTAGCGATAGTTACATTACGATAGCATTTCGAGCCTTCAACGTGGCGGCGGCGGCACCACCACGCCGTGGCTGCGCCGCCACGCTGTCACGTGGTTGTTCACGTGGTGCGGAGCAGCTGCCAGTGGCGCGGCGCCGTGGCTGATCAAGTGGTTCGTCACGTGGTTGGTCACGTGACAAGCCACGTGGTGCAGAGCAGCTGCTGCTGCCGGCGGCGCGGAACCGAGCTGCCACAGCTGTGCGCATGCGCCGTGTCAAGTAGGACGAAGATGAAGAAGGAACGCCCAGCAAAACGGAGCGGCGAAAGGACGGACTTTGCAATTGAACTGAGCAAGTTCCACTCGGCCAATCGTAGCTATCGCGTCACTCCAGGTTTAACCAGTGCTAAACCACCACCAATTTCTTATTTTATCGGTTCCCCACGTGCCATGCGGCGCTAAACACTCAAACCATCCCGGGAATTTTCAAATGTTGGGTGCATTACATTGATTTTCTATAGCTGTCAGAACCAGTTGGTGTGGGAAACATATCATAGTGATGAGGAGTACTGGTCACTGGTCGAAGTCAATAAAGATCAAAATTTTGACGTTTCTGGAGCACTACGGCTCATAGTGAACAAGGGAGCCGCAGTGTTCCCGAAACGTTAAAATTTTCATCCTTATTGACCTTGGCCAGTGACCAGTACTCGTCGTCACCATAATTCCTGACCAAACGGTATGCTGTCCAACCTTTGACTACAAGCATCTCATAGGTCAGATTTTGCAGCCAGGAGGAAGATTTGGCCGTAATAATCACTATGTTCGAGCAGAATCTCGTCAAAATCTCCACTAATCTAAAGCTACAAGTTAAAGACATCCGCATTCGCTTACACTGTGTTCGTTACATGTGGCCAGCAGATGACGCTAGCTGTTGATGTCAGAAAAGCTGGGTATTCGCGTGACGTCACATGCGCTATTTTCTTGTCCAGTGCGTAGCTTCAGCAGTACTGGTCGGAGAAGGAGGGGATAACTTCTTCAGGAATTCCAGCGGCCTTTCGCAGTGCTCCAGAAAACAAAATGGCGGCCGCTGTGACGTCGGTAATTACAGCGAATAGCATTGAATACACGGCGTGAAAACAATATGTCGCGAATTCACGACACAGGGTCAATATATGGTCAAGGCACAGGCTGGAATTCATAAGCGTCCATGCAGTGAGACTTCGTTTCGTGGTAGATAACGTGCGTTGTGTGGCCAAATAATTCACTACGGCAAAATTTAGCGCTTGTGCGTTTCAAGCTCGAATTACTACTTATACAATTGTCAACTTCTAAAGCAGGATGCGTTTTACGGATGGCACCCCAAACATTCGTATTCGGAACACACTGCCACGCCATAAACACATTCGTAACGTTATAAGAAATTGGCTTATACCATTCTTAAGGTTTCGAATGCTCTGAGATTCTTGCTTCAAGCCGAAAGTTTTGGGAACACATGGCCTACCCGGTGTCTCGTACGGTTTTTATTTACCGGGCGCGTACCACCCTCTGAATTTTGAGCGGTACACTACAGATACAAAAGACCCATTCCTGTGGACGACGAAGATGACGCCATCTTCGTAATTTCGCGCAGAAACTCAAACGCAGCCAAGTATAGAGTGAAGATCATAGATGGCGTCAGCTAGCGCGGCAGCCACCAACCGTTCAGTGCGTCCCTGCATTGTCTTTGAACATCGATATATAACCAATGAAAGCAACTTTATAGTCAACAACATCAAGTTCGCAACACGGAGCTAAAGCAGGCCGAGTAAAAAAGATTAGCACACGTGACAGACGACCAGCTGAGCGGGAAAAAAAGAACAAAATATTTGCATGTGATGACGTTCTGCTAAATCAGCGCAGTACTAAGGATTGGCTAAGGCCTTTCATTTTTGTTATATTAGCGTTTTTGTGAACTGAGGCGTGGGAATGGAGATTATTTCGCTCCAGCGATCGATCACTTGTGCTAACCATTTTACTCGCAAATGTACGCGAAGAGAGTTGTTACATAAGCCAAGAGCACTGCCTCTGCAGTCGGCAGCTAAGTTGTGTCTCAAGGAGAGTACGTTTTCGAAACAAGCTCAACATGCAACAACGCTGTGACCACGTGTATCGCGGCAAATGCAGCTACGTCGAATGGAGCAGCCACGAGCCCGAAGAGGGCCAGTTTGTCTTCAAAGGACAGCAGGACATTGTGCACTTTTTGAAACTGGCCCAGAAGCACGGATTCCTCGTCTTCCTCAGGCCTGGCCCCTACATCTGCGCCGAAAGAGACCTGGTGGGTGGAAGAGACTTCGTTGCCAGTCTAAAATTATGACGAAAACAGGAATTAAGTGTAGGGGGTTAGTGGCGGTGGAGGTATACTGCTTACTCGGTGGGCCTCTATCACGCTTAAATCTACAACGCAGGCATGGTAGCGCGGGATACCGTTCCTCTATTTTCACATAATTTTCATATGTTATCGATAACCTATGCCAACGCGAAGATTAAGAGCGCCGCATTGGCGAGCACAAAGAAACTCAGCGCACTCCAGATTTTGCCGGGAACATACGGAGTGAACAACTTTTATTCTGCGCTTGTGGAAGGCGGGAGTGTATTTCTTTCTACGTACGAGTCTGTGCTGCAAAGTCATACGCACAAGCGTGCGGATCCGCGCTCACAGTCCGTCGCAAAAGTTCCAATCCCACAGCTGCAGTGTCTGAAGTGCGTGGGGCCACGCTAGTGTATAGCTGCCGCTCCGGCAGCGGTGACGGTTGCCACAGATATCGGTTCATGCGTGACGGCGTTTGGATGAGTGCGGTAGCTATTGTGAAAAAGTGAAGGAGGTGTTTTATTTTACAAAGAATTAGGAATAATATTTATGGCCTGCGATGTTTCACGCCTGTGAGTGGACAAGTTTGTTGTTTTTGTGACATTCTTTTACATTGATATAATTGTGTAGTCTCATGTACAATCCTTACTCCTTGTAGGGTGGGTTTCCTTACTGGTTACTGTCAAAAAATGCTTCCATTGGACTCAGGAGTAGAGATCCAGGTAAGATGTAATTGTATTGCGTATTTTCATGGACCGATTCGACTAGCATCCTGGCCTGCCAGCTTTTCTTTCTTAATTTCTTCTTCCTTTTCGTCATCTTTCAGCCTACCTTGAGTACGTGAAGAGGTACTTCTCCAAGCTCCTTCCACTGTTGCGCCCACTCCTCTACGCCAATGGAGGGCCCATTGTCGCTGTTCAGGTAGAGGGCGCATATTGACCGCGCGCAAAGCGCGGCATTCTTTTTCGGCTAGTTTTTTAGCATGGTGGTATAGGAAATATTACCAGCTGACCATCAAAATTGCTGCTAATTTCAGCATTACATGGTAGCTTAATGCCCATGCCACCCGCGCACAAGTAAGGACGGCGAGTGCCTACAGTTTGTTGATGCCGTTATTTTCAGAGTTGGTACTACACGTGCATATTTAATGTCATTATACGCAGGTCATGATGACGATAAAGTCTGCAAGCTAGTGAGAAACTTTATCTAAATGTAAGCAGTGCTCATGAGCATAATATCTCGTCATTTGAGCCCAAATGCAATTTTAAGATTATTTTGCAGGAAATTCCTGTCAGCACATAAGTCGGAATTGCGGTAAATATGGCGAAATTTGCATTGAAATTGCAATAGAGGTGCCTCATCTGACTAAAAGCTACCAATGAACTATTTGCTGCTTGATAGGAAGCTGTTATTAAAACAATGTCACACGATTTTTCTGCGTGTGAAATGGTCCCGCGAGCACGTATTTCTCGGGCGTACGACTGGCGAACTCAGTAAGTTTCGAATGATAAAGCTAATGTCATTAAAGCGGCGCACACGGCACCGAGCAAATACCATTAAAACTTAAGCCAGTAAGCACTGGCTGGCATTAATTTTTTTTCCATGTGGCAAGGATATAACCCTGGTCTCCCTGTGATGTAACGGATGAATAATGTAGTTCAGCGTGCATTTAACCATGATTTTCACTGCAACATCGACTGTCTGTCGCTGACCGAACACACAGAGCGGAGCGGGTTTGCACTAAACTGACTCTAAAACGTCCGAGTAGCACCATCGTGGCTCTCCTGTCTCCGACGGCTTTGGCTTCGTGGGAGCGCACTTCCCGATCCTGGCGCCGTTGTCTCATCGCCAGCTCACACGTTAAGGTCCCCTCACCTTACACTGTGTCGCTCTGCTTCAACGGCTTGCAACTCTGGACCTTCATGCAAACTGCGTTTGTGCTCGCGTTCGCGGCGACGTACGCAAGGTTCTTCAAAGTGCCGCTGTAGGCGACTTACCTTCCCCATCACAGGGTCAAGAGAGTGAGTGACGACGCGATCACGATCCACATATACATGCACCCACATGATGCTGGCGTAATAAAAACGCTATGGCTAGAAAACAACCGTACGTGGTCAAACGTCCAAATAACCCCCTCAACTGACATCCTTTTTTTTTTCAAAATTGGTACCAAAATCGTCATTTAGTACCCGTGCTACCATCTGTCGGGAAACCAAGAAAATGCTTTGAACGAGCAAGCCAGGAACCTACGTAGAGCCCAAACTGGGACAGTCCCGACCCCCATTCTTCTGTCTAAAGTAACCAAACGACCCATCGATCCCAAATGCTTACATTGTGGTAACATAGCAACCGATGAACACATCCTTTGGAACTGTAAGGAAAATCCACCTCCAAAAGACTTTCTACCGGCTCCCAACCGGTAGGCCGGGCTTTGGCTTCTGAGGGAGCCGGACAAGAACACGCTAGTCAAGCTTGCGGGCTGGGTGGGCAACGTCGCCCCCCGTTAAGGGGGCCATTAATCCCACCCCAGTGATCATTTAGACCAATAAACTTTCTCCAATCCAATCCCAACTTGCCTTAAACCGAATGCAGAGTGCCACAGAACACAGGGCAAACTGGACTCGTCCTATGAGCCAAAAATGGCAGTTACCGTACGACGAGCTTGACTCTTCCAAATCCACTAAGGTGTCAAAGGCCAGGACAGTAAAAATCGAGAGGCGTCTGACAGGTGTATGTTGCCGTCTGCTACTTCCTGCAGATCGAGAACGAATACGGCAGCTTCAAGCAAGCATACGGCAGCTATGGCACGTGCGACTCCTCGTACACAACGCGCCTGAGGGATCTGGTGCGCAGTCATCTGGGCAACGATCTCATTCTCTACACCACTGACGGCCCCTCTGATGAACAAGTGAGGTGCGGCAAAGTCGACGATGTCTTCACAACCGTCGATTTTGGCACAGGTAACAAAACAGGAGAAAAGCGCAAAGGTAGCGCCCTCGGTAACTTCCGCTGACCACGTGGAAACATTGTTATAAATTACGGGTAAAAAAATTACGCAAATAATTACGTGTTAAACATGTAAAAAATCTTGACTACAGTTTCACTTCCTTAAAAATCTTACTGTTCAGTGGTCTATAACGACATGGATTTTGTTTTCTCGCGGCCATTGTCAGCATATGTCGATTCTCTTTCCTGGCAGTGCCAATTAAGACAGGTTGCGCGCTCAGAAGACTCCCTCTTAGGTGTCATTGAGACTTGTTGTCTACTTGTGGTCTAAATTTGCGGTTTATGTTCTCGTGAATATATATTGGCAGGGACTAATGCTACACCAAAGGAAATGAATTAAATGCCGCTCAGAAAGAATGCGGGATAAAGAGTAACTCACTGTATGTCCACTCAAATGTACTCATATGGTTGGAGGGAGATTAGCTGCGGTAAGAGTTCATAGGAAGCTCTATAACTTCCTATTTGCTGATGACATTCACCTTTAGGTAACTCACAAAATGAATTCTAGAGGAATATTGAGGCCCTACAAAGGCAAAGCACAATGTTAAACTTAAAAATTAACACAAAGAAAGCTTAAGCAGCGCTCAACAATCTGAGGAACTGCAGTAATGAAACACGTAACCCTAGCAGGGCGGAACAATGCAGCGTTTATTTGTTTCCACTCCGACCTTATTAGCCTAGAATAAAACGAGCTGTCGCTCTCGTGCATCGGCAAGCCAAGCTGGCGAGCAAGAAGCAAGAGAAACGTTTTAAAATATGCGGTGAAGTAGTGAAAATTGTTAGACAGCGTGTCTGTCTAGGCCAACTTAAGGTGAAAGGGCATGCGTTGCACTGCACTCACCGGGCTCTTTCAAACAATAGACAGGAGCTTGCTGATATTCTGCAAGAGAACAGCATACAAGCCATGTACTAAGACAGCCCTCAGCCGGCCACCAAAAACGCTTTAAATAAGGATAAACACAATTAGCCAACTGATATAAATGCAAATTAAATGCACCGGGAGGTACACTCACAGTGTAGTGACCGCGCTCATCGGCGCTCCATTGCACTCAACGCGGCCGCACCAGCCGCGCATCGAAGCAAAGTGGCGCCCCCGCAGAGAGACCTGTGTGGGTGATTCGCGTTGTCTGCCACTTCGCTTTGATGCGCGGCCTCAACGGACGCACTGCGCTGCCCCAAAATCACGTTTTCACTCTAAGACTGTAACGCCAGGAGACAAAAGTGCGTGGATTGGAAACCAAGCGGCAGAAAATGTAATCCTTTTTCAGTTACCCTTACAGGATTTTCATAATTGCACGTAGACTTGGTCAGGACCTGTAATGCGCAATGCACGTAAGCCGCTTGTCCGGCCGTGGAGCTCCAACTGCAAGGAAACGACTGAGTGAAGTTTGCTGGGCGTAGGCTCAAACACCTAGTAGCGAGCGTGTCGAGCGTTTAACGCGATCGTTACTTCAGTGTCGCCAAGTGGTTTCCTTCATCACATCTGTTTTCCAGAACTCAAAATCGAAGACGTCGAGAAAGCGTTCGAGACCTTGCGCCGGTACCAGGAGCGCGGACCGCTGGTGAACACGGAATTCTACACAGGCTGGTTCGACCATTGGGCGGATGAACACAATGCGACCGACACGAACAAAATCGTGCGCCATCTAGACAAAATACTAAGCATGAACGCCTCTGTCATCCTGTGGGTGCCCAAGCAACTTTGATTTATTTATTTATTTATTTATTTATTTATTTATTTATTTATTTATTTATTTATTTATTTATTTATTTATTTATTTATTTATTTATTTATTTATTTATTTATTGATTGATTTGCAGGTACATGTTTCACGGAGGAACATCGTTCGGCTATAAGGCAGGCGGTAAGATGACAATAAGCCTCTACCTCGCTTGCAGTGCCAGTCCGACCTGTTCATTAGTACTTATTAGCAATGCTAGTATATAAGTGGGAGTCAGACCCTGTTCTAAACGTAATGCATTTGGAAATCAATGAGAGCTAGCTAAAATTTGAGTACAGTGTCATACTGTCGTAAGTGGCAGGGAGTAAAGAGGGTGATGAGATTGGAAAATTTCTTGTTTATCAATTTATTTTCATTTATTATGCCCTCGAGACAGGTGTAATTATAGAGGATAGTGACTAATTGCAGTAGTAAAAAATACAATAGAGCGTAATGAGTAGAACTACATTCTGGGCAGGGCGGCTGAAGCTGGCGCAACACACAGATAATGGATATAAATGGGAGAGGAATTAGCTCTGCAGCGTACAGGTAGGCTGGCTGATCATATTGACCATGTGTATTTGGATGATGTGGTGTCGAGTTCTGTACGGTTAATTCTCCAACTAGACCTTGAGCACCTCCTCCCTGTTTCTCTTCTGCATGAATTGAGTGCTGGTTGCTCTAAACAGAAGTTGTTATTTTTTCGCCATTTTCTGTGAACACAGCCCATGATGATGACCCTGCATTCCAACCAATTATAACAAGTTATGACTACGATGCGCCCATGACGGAAGCCGGCGACCCCACAGACAAGTTTATCGCAATCCGAAATGTCATCTCCAAGGTAACCATATTATGCAAGTAACGAAGATCGTACCAGTAACACTGAAATAGATGAGCATGACTCTTAGAAACGAATGTTTAGATATTGTGGAATGCAAGAGAGCGTTAGGAGCGTTTCGCCCACATAATGCGGCTTCGGGCTAGAGCCAACTCAAGGTGCAGCCAGCGTTCACCGCGCGCTTGCCCTCTCGCGCCGTTGGAAGGAAGGCGCAGTTAATTTAGAGCACAAGTGTTTATTACATGGTATTCCGTATTAAAAAAAAACAGTACACTAATCCAGAAACCTCAGTACCACCCGTACTCCTTTCGCCGCACCCTTAAGCGGCCTTGAGGAGCCTTGCGGTCAAAGCAAGGACCACACACGCGTGACAGTGCATCTATGGGAGATAGTGAGTCGCACGGCCACCCGAAGGGCTGAATTGCGTGACGCAGCACGAAAGAGGTTGGGGAATGCGCGCAGCACATCTACACGACACGGGTCGCACGTCTATGACTAATCGCACGCCGCCACCAGCATTGGTCGCTGAGGACGGAGAACCAGCCAACTCAGGCCCTTACGAATGTAGAGCTTCAGCCCATAAACATAAAAACTGCGCAGAGGATCGGGCACAGAAAAGTGCTCCTTTTCCGTACCCCTTCCTTTCAGCTGTTCTTATGTTTATAGAACGCCGGGCCAGCTAGCCCCAACCGCCCTAAAGAATCAACGCCGCACAGGCGGGCGACAGGACTCCGTTCAGATCATGGCTGCAGCAAAAATAGTTGTATTTGCAGTATGTGCTTACTTATTAAATAAAACAAAAAGGAAAAGACTTCAAGGGCCGCATTTCACTGCCCGCATTCTTGGCCCACTGGTAAAGACTAGAGAACCGGGAGCAAAAAACACGGCGTCCGTATACTTTGTTGCTGCCAGGATCGATTACGGACTCTCCATTCATTTCCCGCTTGCGACCTCTCGCCGAAACAAAAATCCAAACGTCACTTGGACTGACCCAATCGGGAAACGAGAAGAATAGAAGGAAGGGTGATTAGCTCCCCTTTGTGTCGAGTCCGGACAAGCAGCCCGAGTGCCCGCATTACGCCCGCAAATATCCCATAGACAGCCACCCACTGGGGGCGCACCTACGGTTGCCTTTGGGCACATTTTAGAAGGAGCAAAAACTGCCAAAAGAAGCCATAAGTAGCCATGCGATTTAAATTTTCGCCAGTCTTGTAGCCATACAGAACAGAAGTGATATTATGAATAGAATTGTTATTAAAGAACAATAAATAACAACATTTTGAATTAATGCAAGAAACAGAATAAAGAGCAGTAAGTTTTGGCCCTTTTGCTTGGTCTTCAAGCCACAGGTACGTTGCAAATAAATGAACGAATTATTAAATGCTAAATGTGCCTAGATAGTGATTTTGCAAGAGTAATTTGTTTAAGATTCAATCCAAGTGTCACCTTATATTTTTTTTCGGTGTCGTAGGTGACATAACGTGTTTTCGCTGTTGCTCCGCAGTTGCAGCCTTTCAGGCCAAGCACTCTTGCGCAGTGTGCACTAGGTGGCAAGGAAAGGCAGGGGT
This sequence comes from Amblyomma americanum, assembly GCF_052857255.1. Lineage (NCBI taxonomy): Eukaryota > Metazoa > Arthropoda > Arachnida > Ixodida > Ixodidae > Amblyomma > Amblyomma americanum. Next base: position 196,513,707 of record NC_135500.1, read on the forward strand.
TAAGTACTTATCTTGCATTCCTCAATGTTGATCCTGCTGCCTGCCTCACAGGTGCAGTTCCGGAAGCACCGCAAAAATAAAATACTGAGCATTTCATTATCCCTTTGATGACCACAGAAGCGAGCTACTTCATTTGTTTTTGTTTTTGCCTTCAAAAAATAGGGGGGGGGGGGGTGCGGGGATTTGTGGAAGTGAGGCAGAGGTACGAGCTTCAAGTCTATTATAAACTTAGTGTTTCGGCCTGCTATTAAGTTATTACTACAGATATAATATGATGCCTAAGAAAATCACATCTCAGAAAGACACGGTTTGTTTAAATGGTGAAAAGCACTTTTTTCCTGACAGACATGCAACCTTTGACATTAGGAAATGTCATCCAAGTAAATCATTTAGGAGGCATGTCACCAGAGCACTGGCCGCTCGCATGATGCTATTGTGGTCTCACAAACCTTGTACCATGAGCATGCTAATAAGAGAAAATATGCAAAACAGGAACAAAGCCTCTGCTCCTCGCTTTACTGCACAATACCTGTGCTATAGGCTCGTGTTGAAGTGGTCTGGAAACGAGGCTTTTGTAGCCACTTTTTCTGCACCTTTTTGATGTCTTCTATTCTCTGCCTTGGCGAGTACTCGAACACCTCCCGCAACGCAAGCTTCAAAAAAGCACGCCAAAAAAGAGCTGGTACAAGCATGTCGCCATCTTCATATGCGCAGTACATCGCTGTGCCATCCACTCCTGTGCCGAAACCCAAAAAGAAGATGGCGCTGGGGAAGATCAAGCTAGAAAGGGTGAGTTCGCAATGCAGGAGCCCTAAAGTAACATTGCACCGCAGGAACACGTAGCCTTTTAAGGCAGCTTCATTCCTGAGTGACTTAAAAACAGCATGACCACGTCGTCAGCACCGTACGAGAACGAGGCGAAGAAAATGTAGAACACGCTGCGTTCGATCCATGAAAGCGAACAAACCGCACGTTGTTCTTTTACAGCGGCAGCTATTAGAGACTTTCAGCATATATCGCGCAATGCTGTAGTGCATCGCGCCCTGCCAATTCGAACGCGCTGATTGGTCCCGACGCGTCAGTGCTCGTCGGTGGCTAGCACGTGGCGCCATCTGGAGCCCCCAAGGCGATCTGCTCATGCGCACTGACGGTGCGCGCTAGGCGGTAAGCGGTACCGGTGCGCACAGTGCTAAATGTCTCTATTAAGGACATTTTTTTTCAATACTGTGGCATTGGCGTAACACCGCTCCGCGCTCATTGGTCAGCACGCAGTGGCATCGCTCACGGCGTCACTGTTACGCGCCACACTTAGTAGTCCGAACACAGTGACGTCACCATTTTCGAGTGTCGCCGCGGGCACTCTCCAATAGAACAAAGCTTCAGCATAGCAGAAGATGAAAGACAAAGTAACAGACACGAACACAACAAGCATTGAGCTACAGTTTTGTTCATTGAACACAAACCAAAAACCACGCTTCTACCAGAGATGTGAATGAATAATAATGAATAAGATATATTCTATTCACCACTGCAAGCACTATCACTGAATCAAATTCATGGTAACTGGCCTGTGAACTTTTTCATGCACGAGTATTTTTAAATATATGACGCGTCAGAAGTCGCAGTAATAGAAAGAAATGTGACATTTTAGAAAAGACAACTGCCATTAAAGCACTTTTCCAACTATCATTCACCTTAGAGCAAATGTTGCATGCGAGCAGGTCCTGACCTGGAGCGGTTACTTTCCGAGATCCTTTTTCATCTTCTTCGCCATTAGGCAGCTGCGTCATTAACACTGCACCCGACTACAGATATGCTTTTGTGCTGTCAGTTCCAACGTCAAATGCGACAGTAATAGTGGAGTTGCGAAACAATAGAACTGGAAAAAAATCTTTATAAAATAAATCTCTTTTATGTCGTGGCTAGCTTTCTCAAGCGCTGGTAAAACTGAACCAATACCCATTTCCAGCACCCTCCTTTTTTTCTAGCTGTACAACGTAACCGATATTCGGGCCATCTACGCCCATGTCACCACACATTCGGAGAAACCTCTGTCATTTGAGAAGATCAACCAGGTAAGATACGCGCATAATCTCCCCGTTACTTTGTGATGTGCACCTGTGTGTGCAAGACCTGGGCCGCGAGTGCTGTGCATTAGAATCTCCGCGGAGACGAGCGTCTGCCAGTCTTCTCGCGGATATCTCATTGCATTATGACATCAGCACCTTCCATTAGCACTCACATCTCCATTTCCTTCCCTTCCTCCTTTTCCATGTGTGGAATATCAGGCCAGGGTCATGTTTCCGTCGGCCAACATTTCCACCTTTTCGCCTTTCCTCTCATTAAATTTTACTCTCCCCACCTCCCCACCTCCCCAACCCCATTTATTTTTTTAGAATGTGAGGTACCGAAGTTAAACAACTCCCACGGGTGGGGACATATTATATTGAATCCTTTTTCTAAGAGTCTAACATATTTGCTGTATCCGTGGCACCAGTGCTTAAGGTCAACTGCACCTCACATCAAAATGTTTTGGTGCTCCGTTCATTTATTTGATATGGTGTGAATAGCTGTACATTTTTATTTTAGTTGTGCCAAACTAGGAGTAGGTTATGGCCAGATCTTGTACCGGAGTTCCATACCTTGTAAATGTAAAGAGTACACATTTTTTAAGCTTATTCATAGCTGCGTGAGAAAATTGTGCGCTTTCATTAATTTCTTCCTCAATCCCTAAGACAGCACCGTTTCTGCCACTAAACGCGTGACCCAACCTCGTTCACAGAGCCAAGCCCTTGTATTGTACGACACGTGGGTGTCCTTCCTGCCCAGGAACCCGGCTGTGCTCAGGGTGCCCGGCCTCCGAGACAGAGGATACATTTACGTGGACGACGTGAGTTCATGAGTACTCTGCCTAAATTATACTGGTTAGTGCGCCGAGAACCAGCAGCTCGACATGAGAAGAGGCAGGCACAGTAACATTGACTGCCAAGAGCCACCAATTGAGGATGCGGTGTGCGTCGCCAGGAGAATATCTCGCTTAGTACCGTAGCGGTGTACACAAGAGCACGCATTGTTTGGTGCGGCTATTTTCTCTTGTGTGCGCCATATGTTTGGTGCGTACATATCGTACCAGTGATTCCCCATCCACTTGTCCCATAGAAAAAATGTGTAAGGTAAAGCGGACATGTAAAGAACGAGCATGTTTTGCATCAATGTGACGGCACAGAGGAGTTTGTAGTTTACAGTGATGCATATGCTATGAGTTAATATGCAGGTTAATATGGTCCACGCTAAAAAAAATTGCCGGTGTTTAACAAAGCTTAAACCGATATGTGACTTGTAAAACAGCGGTGACGTAAATGGTGACGCCATAAGCGACGCCATAGCAACGTGTTGACGAAAGTCTCAGAGTTTTTGGTTGGTTTTTGAGGAGCGGAGAATGACGCAGTAACTGTCTCAGGTATCTCGGTGGACACCCGAACCGCGCCGTGCCGTAAAGGAAGGGAGGAAGGTGGGAGTCAAATAAAAAAGGAAAGAATAAGGTGCCGTAGTAGAGGAATAATAACTTCGACCACCTGGGGACATTTACCTTGCAATGACATCGCACAGCACACGGGCGACTTTGGGTTTGGATGGAGGCGAAACTGAAGTACATTTCCGGGGTTGGCCCGGACCAAATTTTTGCAAATGAACTGGGTCAAATTTGGAGGTCGCCATAGTGTCGGGCACGGTCAATTGTGTTTGGATATCGATATTGGTCCAAATCAGCCAAGGTCAAATTTTGGGGGTGGCCCAGGCTAAATTCTTGCCGCTTGACGTCACAGTTGCTATGGCAACGAATGATGGACAAGCAAGATGTAGAGTCATTGTCAAAAGCATACACCCCAAGGGGTCTGCTTCTGAGCCCTGCAGCACGACTCCTCTTGCATACTATACTAAGAGACCCTAATTTCGAGAATGCGGGAGGAACTTACGTACTCAACCCCCCCCCCCCGAATGTGCTTAAGAGCCCCGCTATAGGGCTTGGAAGCAAACACCTTCGGCTGTATATTTTTGACAAATACTGAACAAGCAAGATTTTTGCTCGCTCTGACGATCATATGAGTGTTTTCGCACTAATAACGGAACAAAGCAAATCCGCGACCGCGACTTTCTCGAGGAAGGAACAGAGCCCCCGGACGCTCCTAGACACTCCCAGTCGGCGGCTCCCCTGTGTGGCAGCCGCTAGCAACCACTGGTCCCGGCGCAATCTCGGCGCTATCCAGTACATTCTAGGCCCAGCAGCATGAGCGCAAGAACATATCCAGACTTAATGTTCTGCATGTATGACGGAGGACATGGTCATATCGATGACGAAAGCTGTCATGAAATCATTGATTGCACTAATAACGAATAATATTGTCACGGAGTTCTCACGGAGAGACGCTTCAACAGCTGGAGTCGGCAAGAGGAGACGGTAATGGCGGCCGATCGCGATAGCACGATCGCAACCTCATCGTCTTCGCGGACAGCTTGCGCCACCTGGCAACGCTAGGTGGCATTATTCCCCCCTCCGAAAAAGAAGGGCATCTCAGTGGGGCCGCCAGCAGCGTAGGCGCGCTAAGGTTCAGAAGGGAAACAGAGAAGAACGCGAGGAAAACGGAGCACACACAGAGTCACAACGGAGGGCCGCTATGCCGTTATCGGGCGTAGTACGGCTTAAGCCGCACAACGTGCACAATGTCAGAGCTGTTGGGCTATCGACGTCTCGGTTCCGCGGCACCGTCGGGAACCACTTCATAGGTAACATCACTGATACGCCGTAGCACTTTATAGGGGCCAAAGTACCGGCAGAGTAGTTTCTCGGACAAGCCCTGGCGGCGGACAGGTGTCCACACCCAAACTTGTTCACCGGGATTGTAGTCGACCTGTCGGTGTCGAAGGTTGTAACGGCGCGCATCAGTGCCCTGCTGCTGGCCGATGTGTACGCGGGCAAGCTGACGGGCTTCTTCAGCGCGTTGGGCAATTTCATGAACATCGGGTGCGAGTTGGTCGTCATCGAGGCATGGTAGCATCGCGTCAAGCATGCTCTGGACTTCACGTCCATATACAAGACGAAAGGTAGTAAAGCGTGTAGTCTCCTGGAGGGCCGTGTTGTACGCAAATGTGACGTACGGTAGCACCTCATCCCAAGTTTTGTGCTGAACGTCTACGTACATTGACAGCATGTCCGCAATGGTCTTGTTTAAGCGTTCGGTTAGCCCATTGCTCTGCGGATGATAAGCTGTGGTCTTGCGATGGCTAGTGCAGCTCAACGTATATATATGGTCGATTAGCTGCGCTGTAAACGCTGTGCCTCTGTCGGTAATAACGCACGAAGGGGCTCCGTGCCGCAAGACGATGTTTTGCATGAAAAAGTCGGCGACCTCTGAAGCTGTGGCACAGGGTAACGCCTTGGTCTCGGCGTAGCGAGTCAAATAGTCAGTAGCGACTATGATCCACTTGTTTCCTGAGAGTGACAACGGAAAAGGACCGAGAAGGTCCATTCCTATTTGATCGAACGGAGAGCGGGGTGTAGTAACGGGCTTGAGAAAACCCGCCGGCTTAAGCGGTGGCGTCTTCCGGCGCTGGCATTCACGGCAGCTTTTTACGTACCTTTGGACATCGTCCGAGAGTCCGGGCCAGTAGTACATGTTGCGTATCCTGGCGAGCCTCCGGGAAAAACCCAGATGGCCTGAAGTGGGCTCGTCGTGGCATGCCAATAAAATGTCGGCGCGAAGATCGGCCGGAAGTACCAGAAGGTAAGCTCTTTCTTGGCCTCTCGAGTTCTTCTTGTATAAGATACCTTCGCGCAAACAGAAAGAGCCGAGACGTCGAGCGAAGTGTCGTGGTAGAGGCATGACGTGACCTTCAAGGTTGTCAATCAGCGGTCGGAGGTCCGTGTCAGCCCGCTGCCGGGCTATTATGTCCGATGCATTAAGTATACCGAGGAAACCGCTGTCGTCGTCGATTTCGGGACCGGAAGAGTCGAGTGGTGCACGCGACAGCGTGTCGGCGTCTTCGTGTTTACGGCCCGACTTATATACGATGGTAATGTCGAATTCTTGGAGCCGTAAACTCCAGCGGGCCAATCGTCCAGACGGGTCTCGCAAATTAGCCAGCCAGCATAGGCAGTGGTGGTCGGTTACGACTTTGAATGCGCGGCCGTAAAGGTAAGGGCGAAATTTCATGGTGGCCCATACGACAGCAAGGCATTCCTTCTCTGACGTAGAGTAATTGCGTTCGGCGCGGGAGAGAGTACGGCTAGCATAGGCTATAACTCTCTCAATGCCCTCTTGGTGTTGGACAAGGACAGCTCCAAGACCGATATTGCTGGCGTCGGTGTGGATCTCGGTGTCGGCCTCTTCGTCGAAGTGTGCAAGAACGGGAGATGTCTGAAGGCGTTGGCGGAGCGAAGAGAAAGCCGTCTCTTGGTCTATTGTCCAAACGAAGGAGGTGTTGCTCCTGGTGAGGCGCGTCAACGGCTCTGCAATCTTTGCGAAGTCCGCAATAAACCGTCGGTAATATGCACAGAGACCCAGAAAACGCTGTACAGCTTTCTTGTCAGTCGGAGTAGGAAAATTGGCGACGGCGGCTGTCTTGTCGGGGTCGGGTCGAACTCCGTCGGCGCTCACAACGTGACCGAGGAACCTGAGCTCTGTGTAACCGAAGTGGCACTTCTGGGGCTTCAGCGTGAGGTCAGCGGAATGGAGGGCTCTGAGGACAGTTCGCAGGCGCATGAGATGCTGTTCAAAAGTTTCTGAAAAAACGACAACGTCGTCCAGGTATAAAGACAACTTTGCCACTTGAGGCCGGTGAGGACAGTGTCCATCATCCGTTGAAACGTCGCTGGCGCAGAGCACAAGCCAAAAGGCAGCACTTTGAATTCATAGAGGCCATCTGGTGTAACGAAGGCAGTTTTTTCGCGGTCCCGTTCGTCCACTTCAATTTGCCAATAACCGCTCTTCAGGTCAATGGATGAAAAGTACTTAGCACGCCGTAATCTGTCCAGGGAGTCATCAATGCGGGGCAACGGGTAGACGTCCTTTTTAGTCACATTGTTTAATTTACGGTAGTCCACGCAGAATCGAAGTGTTCCATCCTTCTTTTTAACAAGGACAACAGGCGAAGACCACGGGTTTTGGGAAGGTTGAACTACACCGTCGTCAATCATCTCCTGAACTTGCTTTTGGATTACTTCCCGTTCTTTGGCGGAAACACGATAAGGCTGCTGGCGGATAGGGCGAGCGTCGTCATACGTAATGATCCGGTGTTGCGTTAGGGGCGTTTGACGAACTTTCGACGAAGAAGCGAAACACTGTTTATACTCCAATAGCAAGTGCTCTAAGGCCAGGCGCTTTCCTTCGGGGAGGTTGCAGTTGAGGTCGACATTCGGAACAGATTGGTCGTCAGTGGCGCGCGATGATTGGTCGTCAGGGGCCGCTGCCGCGAACGCAAAGCAGACCGGAACATCCACAACCGCTTCAGCGGTAGCGATCGCAGTTCCAGAGAAAAGGTGCCGGTGCTCTGGAGAAAAATTTGTAACAAGGATCGCAGACCGGCCAGCGCGAATTGTTAGTAAGCTTCGAGCGGCGCAGATGCCTTGAGTCAGGAGGAGCGAATGATTAGCCTCGGCGACTGCTTCAGCGTCGTGCAACTCAGCACAGGCGACTTCAATCAAAACACTGCTACGGGGCGGAAGTGTGACGCTGTCGGCGAAAACGCGAAGTGCGGCACTGCGTTGGCAGGAGTTGTCGAGTTCGGCGGCTTGCTCTGTGGAAAACATGACGATTCGGTTGCGCAGATCGATAATTGCTCCATACTCCCGCAGAAAGTCGATGCCGAGGATTAGGTCCCGAGAACACTCGCCCAGGACGATGCAGCTGACGACGAACGTGGACTTGCTGATCTGAACGCGAGCAGTGCACATACCCTTGGGCGTAACCAGATGACCGCCGGCAGTTCGAAGGTGCGCGCCAGGCCAAGGGGTAATCACTTTTTTCAGAATGGTCGCCAGTTGTCCACTTAAGATCGAATAATCGGCCCCGGTATCAACTAATGCGCTTACTCTGCGACCATCGATAAGAACGGGTATTTCTAAAGAAACGCGGTTTTTTAACTCTGGTGATGGCGTCGGCGGGTTTTTGTCGGATTGTAGCGGCGACGACGGGAGGTCTTCAGCACAGCGCCCCCCAGCGACCTCGCCCCCGAAGGTCGCGGGTTTCAGTTTTCCCGACGAGGACTTGGCGATCGGCCCGGTGCCGCTCGCGAGAAGCCGGGAGGTGTCGGGGAAGAGCGCCTCGGTGAGGGTGAGCGCGACTGCCGCTGCGCTCGGGATGGATTGCGCTGGTCCGCAAGGAATTCTTCAATTTCAGGGGGTCGTTCACCTTGACGGGGTCTCGGTGAGTCGGTGCGGAAGCCTTGGATGCCGATGCGTCGGTAATAACAATTTCGATAAAGATGACCTGGCTCTCCGCAGTGAAAACAGAGCGGTCGTCGGTTAGGTGTACGCCAAACGTCGGCCTTTCGGAGGGGTGCTCGACGATCCTCGAAGTACTGCACCGGTTGCACAGAGGGCCGCGGGGCTTGAGGCGTGGCGTGAATTGGTGGCGGCGAAGCGGGAGCCGGACGCCTTGCAACTTCGGCGTACGTCGGACGGTGGTAGTCCCCAGGCAGAGGTGGTACGTCGACCACAGGAACAGGGCCCCGGAACGCCTGTTGCACCTCCTCTCGTACAAGAGCGGAGATGGAACCGAGCGCAGGCTGCGACGGGCTACAAAATTTGTGAAGCTCCTCACGCACGATTGTGCGAATAAGTTCCCGCAAATCATCAGGATGCTGTCCGATGGTGGCAAACGATGATGTGACTGCAGCAGCATGCACGGGCCGGTCGTAACTGGCGCAACGCTGTTGCAGGACCTTCTCCATCGTTGTGGCTTCCGAAAGAAATGCAGCAACTGTAGATGGTGGGCTGCGCACGAGGCCTGCGAACAGCTGCTCTTTGACGCCTCTCATTAAGTGCCGAAGTTTCTTCTCTTCAGGCATGGCAGGATCAGCTCTCCTGAAGAGCCGCGTCATGTCCTCGACGTACATTTGTACGCTTTCGTTCGGTAGCTGGACGCGGGACTGGATTGCCCGCTCCGCTCTTTCGCGGCGATCCGCGCTGGTGTAGGCCTCCAGCAGGCGACGGCGAAACTCTCGCCAGGAAGTTAGAACTTCCTCACGGTTCTCAAACCACGTGCGGGCGCCATCCTCTAGGCTAAAGTAGACGTTTCTTAGTTTCGCGGCGTCGTCCCACTGGTTATAAGCAGCCACACGCTCGAAGTGAAGGAACCAGTCCTCCACGTCTTCGAAAAGGTCCCCGTGGAAGGCCTTGGGAACCCGCGGGGTCTGCAAGGTATAGTGGGCAGGTGTAGCACCGGCAGCTTGCGTGAGAATACCGGTGGCTGGTATCATGACTGTCGCGAGTGGTCCAAGCTCCGGTGAAAGTCCCTGCAGCCTCCGGCTGAAGCGGTGTACCGGGGTGTCAATCGGCGCAGGGCTGGCGGCACGGCTCCCTGGAGGGGTTTCTTGCATGGGATACTCGTACCCAGCAGGCTCCACCAAATTGTCACGGAGTTCTCACGGAGAGACGCTTCAACAGCTGGAGTCGGCAAGAGGAGACGGTAATGGCGGCCGATCGCGATAGCACGATCGCAACCTCATCGTCTTCGCGGACAGCTTGCGCCACCTGGCAACGCTAGGTGGCAATATTATTGTGTGTGACGGCGGAGCATTATGCAACTTTCTGTACGCGAGAAAACTGTCATTTTCAGTATGCAGGATTTTTTTTCATACGTTAATAAACATGACCGCAGTGCATGACCGCGGTGAGTGTTCGCTACCGTGCTCAGATTGTTCCCCACCAGAAGCTTGTTGCTTTTACGCGGCATAAACTTTTAAAATTTTATTATCCCGGCAAAAAAACAGAAAGGGATTAAACAAGAAATTTGGGCTTGTTGGTGCTGGGACACTGGCTGCGAGATGTTAGCTAGCGCGAGAAAAAACAGCAAACAGAGGCAAAGAAACAGGCGCAAAGAAACAGAGAAAGAGGCAAAGAAACAGTGGCAAAGAATACACAGAAAACACTGGAAACATACGCAGCCCTCTTGTTCCTCACTTTGCGGCCCTGAATAAACGAAGTTTTAATAGTATCGTGGTTTTTTAGTTGAACAGCCAATATAAGAACAATATTATTCAGTCGCTCAGTCGAAGGTAGCTTAATTTTCAGTTAACATTTTCATAAAGACTTAATGAAAAATCCGTCTTGGGCGCATATTGAGTTGTCTACAAAAAGTCTATTTTATGTCACCTTCAGTCGTTTATTTTTTTTTATCTGTCGAATTCACGGAAGCAGTGCCGAGATTTGGGTATTTTATTTTACCTCGAGTTCTCTACATGCATTGCGCTTGTCAAGTGCAGCTTTTTAAACTTCCTTAGAGTATTGCGGGCCATCACCGATCTAGCACTCTAAGCTTTGCGGCTGCATAAACTGTCCTGAAAATTACAAAATCTCTCTTCAGGACCTTCCAGGTCAGATGGCAGTCGGAATTCGTGCACAGAACTTCACTGGTTAAATCTTAAATAATAATGCAATTACCGGCTCATTGCTTTTGTCTAGAGGTTCTCCATTCTCATTCACAGAATCTGTAAACCTCTTTTCATGGCCGTCCAAAACATTTACTCTGGTCTCACTATTGTTCATGGCAGGCATCTGTGCACTCCACTTGGAATGAAATTCCCCTCTTTCCCAGTTTCTTGTACATAAGATGGTGGTTGCGCCATGAAAGAACGCACCATCAAGAAACCTACCGATCTTAGCATAACAAATCACTTGCACACTGAATTCATCGACTGCTAAGCACATTTTACAAACTGTTTTTACTGCACGAACGTGTCTTCGATTTCTGTTGGTTCGCAGGTTTACCAAGGCATTATTTCACGCACGGACAAGGTGTTTGACATTATGATCCCAGTGACGAAAGGTCAAAGGTTGACGGTCTTGGTGGAAAGCCAGGGCAGGGTCACCTACGGAAATTTAACCGACCCAAAGGTGAGCTGACGCGGTTATACCTGCCAGAATTAATGATACGATCATCAGTTTTACCGGCCTCGGTACAAGCTGCTCACCTGTCGCGCAGCTTCGTTGCATAACAATGAGCCCCCTGGCAGTGCAGGTGAGGTGAACGTTGCCACTTCTCCTCCCCACTTTTAGTTGGTTACGGGCGTCCATATCGCATCAGTTAAAGCAGAGTGACCCATTGGGGCGTATGGGAAGTTGAGCACAAAAATCTAGTCTCAACGCTACGCTGTGCTAAGGAAAATGAAAGCAAAAGGGACTTCCAGGTGCGCACCCGGTCCTTTTTTTCTTCCTTAGAAGTGCTTTTGACCGTGCTTTACAAACTTTTAACTAAACGTCTTGTGGCTCTAATCAGCGTGAAACTGATGTTGAGGGTGCATTATTATTACAGTCCTGCCAGTCACAAGGTGCGGCCAGTGGGGCGAACGACTGTGACCCATCTGTGATTCTCGCGTAGCTGCACAGAAAAAAAATTCCGCCCCTCTGAACGCGCAAGGTTCGAAATAGTACAAGTAAAGCTGAAGGCGTGCTGAGGTAACGTAACACGTACGACTTTCGACGCCATCTATCAAGGAGGTTATGGCATGCAAGCTGGTTGCCAGGATCATGTATGTTTGAGGGTTAATTTGGTCAAATTAACCCAGGGGTTATGTGAACTTGACATGTAATGTCCTCATTCAATGCGGGCGTCCCCATGATATGTCAAAAAGGGGTGTAGCCATTACGGGTGATATGAAAAATAAAATGGCTTGTGACGCACTACTCACATACATTTACAAGTTTCTGATTAAATCCTGTCTTCACTTTGCTTGTGCGCAAAGAACGTCATGCGTAAACTGCAGTGCATTGCGGTGCTGCGGTTTTGCTCAATGTGCCGGCTGACTACCAGATTGTTATCGACACCACAAAGACACACTCGATCGCACCTTCCATGGCCAGCAGGTCCATTGTTCTCTATGCGTGTCATCTTTTGCACCTGCCATGTACTGCACGCCTTCCTCGCCCATCTCGCGACCTCACGAGCTAAGCCATGCCGTTTTACATTGCGCATCTTCCTCGCATAGTACAAAACACCAATTAGCAATCCGCTTATCTGTATTTCAGCTGCACAATCACTTCCTGGAGTACCGCAAGTGAAAACATGCCTTTCGTATAATTCCAGGGTATCATCTCGGACGTGAACCTGTCCGGAAAAAAGCTCACCTACTGGAACATGACTCGGATCGACGAAAGAGATCACTTGGGTGGATCGCTTCGTCCCGTTTCTACCACGAGGAGGAAGACCTCTGAACGCGGCGCCTTCGCACCAGGACTGGCAGTGTACGAGGCCAGGTTCCAGCTCCGGAAGAGCCCAGTCCTGGACACGTTCATCAGACTTGACCATTGGAAGAAGGTCAGAACCCATCGTAGTAGCTCGATAGTGGCAAAATGCAAGAAACAGACGCACACTGAAGTAGCAATACACATTAAAAAACAACAGAGGCTGGTGTAACGGTGAATTCCAGTGGCAATTCATGGCACTTCCGGAATAACTTTTTCTGCTGTTTTGAGAACAAGCCTATTGTAGTGCCATACTGCAAGCACAAGGATTTGCTCACGGGACAGTACGAACGACTCCATCTAAATTTTGTTCTTAGAACGAAAAAAATCGATTTTTTGGCTGTATCTGGCTGCTTTTCGCTGTCCAGCAGGCTCACGACGTGGCCGTGAGGCTTGGTCTTCCGGCCCCGACGAGAGAGCGGCCCGCTTAGTGGTTACATATCACCACTTGCAGGACTCAATAAAGTTTTCCATCCATCCTGTTTTTCCCGCACCAAAAATGTACCTGTTTTGATGAAGTTGCGAGGAAAATTAGATTCACATTTTCCGCCACTTGATTTAAACAAACGCGGACTCTGTGACCGGCACATATGGATGTGAACGGCGGTGTTTCTTAGCCTGGAGGACCCGCACGCGTTAAAAAAAAAACTGCCATCTAAGCTCCAAAACTTGCTTGGAAAAAACATCCGGAAGTGGCGACACCAGCATTTCACTTTTTAACCTTCCCTTGCTTATAAAAGATCTGTTTTCCGTGAAAGTAGCGTCTTAGTCATTAAAACGCGGTATTCTGTCGATAGAGAGGACATAGCAGTAGCGCTAAATAACAGAGACGAAAGTAGGGAAGACAACACAAGCGCTAGTGTGTCAAGCCAGCGCTCGTGTTTTCTTTACTTTCGTCCCTGTTATTTAGCGCTACTGCTATGTCCTCTCAATCTAAGCAACAACAAGCCCAGCTTTCTACGTTAAATTTTATGGATGCAAGCTAACTTCAATTTAGCTAACTTCAATTTTTTTTTCGTGACAGATTATTGCTGTTTCACTCTTCTGTGTGTAGGTATGCTATCGCTTACAAGCAATTCCTGTTAGCTGCTCAAAGCTGTTTATGGTCCTTCTTTAATTGGCTCGCCTTACATGCTTAGCGTCATGTCTGCTGGTGAATGTCAATGTATCCGGTAACCTTGGCATGTGTACATATGTAAATAACATTTTTTCCCAATCTCTTCAGTTTAGGTTTAGTGCCCCTTAATATTAAGATTAGGGAAAGTTGTTAATCTTTCACAAACTTGATACGAGACATCGGAAAGCAAGATGCAAAACGCAAAGCGAACGCAAAGGCGCCCGTGTGCTGTTCGATGTCAGTACACTTATAAGGTCCCCAGGGGGTCGAAATTATTCCGGAGCCCTCCACTACGGCACCTCTCTCTTCTCTCAGTCCATCCTTTATCCCTTCCCTTACGGCGCGGTAAGGGTGTCCGCCGAGATGTGAGACAGATGCTACGCTATTTCCTTTCCCCAACGACCAATTTTCAATTTTTTTTCAGTAGCGTTTAGCATAAACTACATATCTATATATAAGTAAGGTTTCATTTTTTTTATTTTTTTTTTGGCGACATAGGGCGCAGTCATTCTGAATGGCTTCAACCTGGGCCGCTACTGGACACCCATGGGTCCGCAGAAGACACTGTACGTGCCTGCGGTGCTCTTCAAGCCTAACAACATCCTCAATGTCATCGAGTTGGAGCAGGCACCTTGCTCAGAGGGATCCGGCAACTGCTTCGTCGAGTTCGTCGACAAGCCCGAAATCAACGCCGCCGTGCCGTGATTTTCTTCCCCGGGGAAATACCCAAGACGAAATCAGCGCGTATACATGAAGGAACTTCTCCAAGTCTGCCATAATCGTATAGGCAGAGTTTACCGGGGTCCTCCCAAGTTCTTTTTTTGTTGTTCTTGTCATTGCACAGGCTCCAGTTTCTCGCACAGCATCACTGCCACAATTATGCACTAATCAATGCAAGCAAATGACTTCTTTTTTTCCTACTTCCACTGAAAAAACTTCCATTGATCATTGAAATCAGGAATGTCATTGTGTAGACTAAAGAAAATATTAAATCCGCACATTTCTGATCGGATGCATAATATTTTTTCTCATCTTTACCGTTACAATTCGCACACTGTTACTGCACACTTATTTCTCTTTATCTGCCCGTTTCTTACAAATTAGTGTTTGCATCACGGATTGTCATGCACCTACCAGTACATTACACCCTGGTACAGTTCAGTTATGAAAGGTTCCGCTCGCAGTCTGGATTGTCGAACTTTCCACTGAAAAAGTAATATGTAACAATACAATCTAATCTCAATCTGAAATATTTAAAAAACATCCACGATCTGCCACCGATCGTCAGCAAAAAAGAGCAATCAGCAGCTTATGTCTGCAGACCCGACATCGCAGCTTGCTGCGGTGACTCGGGCTGCCGACGTCATGTCCCGGCATCACCTACTTGATGCAGTGCGGGACCGCGCAGTGGCCCAGGGACCCAGCTGGGTCTAAAACTCATTTGCTCAATAAAGTTTTTCTGTCTGTCTGTCAGCAGCTTGCGGAACAGCCAGTCGGGCAGCCGGCCCTTCAGCTCCAAGCGCCCACCAGTGCCATGGGACATATGCGCTAGCATTCGCTTAGATCAACAGTGTGTCTGGCAGTGCGCGTATTCAGGCTGATGATGATGATGATGGTGGTGGTGGTGGTGGTGTGATAATGATGATGATGATTATGATGACAATGATGATGTGTCTGGCGATGCCTGCGATGCGTGTGAGACAACGATGAAACGGCGCAATCTTGACAATGGAGAAAGACACAAATAAGAAGGAGAAGAAGAAGTTTATTTTCCACCGATGTAGGAGGCCCTCTACTCCCCGCCCCCGGCGCGGAAGAAGGGACGGGGGCCGGGGCCTCCGCGACTAAAGACAAACGAAGTTACAGTGTTTCTTCGCGACTTCCGTCGCCTGGCGGAGGCACATAGAACTTGACGTGGACGAGGTAAGAAGTGACGACCATTTACATAATCTCGACTATTAGCGGCAAGTAGGGCCCGTAAATCTATAAGCAGTCTGAAGTTATAAGGCATGCACGAATTTAAGATCTTGCCTTAATGCCTGAAGGCGGACCTAAGTAGTATTAGTAAATAAAAGGTGGCCGAGTTGGATTCCTAATATTGCTATTGTAAAAGGTAAGCGCTGTAAAAGGCTAGTGACTATATTGGCCGAGCCCAGAGCACTCACAATTTTCGAAGCACGCCTCCATAAATGATTCCCTCATGCTCTCAAACTTATATTTCCGTGTTCTCCGCACGCGTAGCTGGAGGTACGAGTTCCGGAATGATGACGTTACTGCCCGGTTCTTGGCCAACACCCCAAAGGGGCTGTTTGCCAACAAAACTGCGCGAAGACGACGGGACAAGAAGGGGCACAAAGACGCACGCACAAAGCGCAGGCCGCTTGTACCTTGTTCTTAGGAAGAATAGAACCCACCTACGTCACACCAAGACGGAGCCACATGCTGAGTGCCGCGGTCTTCCATGCGTAATTACGCGGTTTGGATTGAAATTTTTGACGTCTATATCTCCGGGTATAGGTGCGTTACTAAAATTGCACAAAATAGAATAACTTTTGAATGCCACTGACTCCAAGGTTTCAGCATAAACATACACGCTATCTGCAGTACATTAAATGTTAATGCATTTTAGTTGAATACTCACGTTATGATTACAATTTTTCTCACTGTTATTTTTTCTAAATTATTAAGGCCTAATTTTGGACAACTTGTATGTATACTAATGTCCAAAGCATTATTTGAAAGAAAAAAACGCAAGAAAAAATTTTGTGTCTATACTCCTTCAATCGCTCCGTCGGAACCGTTCGTTGTTCCTACATCCACGGTTTAAGTTCGGTGACCCTGCGGCCGACTATACGTAGGCTTACAAAGCCAAGCTGAAACTCGCCCGCATTCACACCTCGATGAAGAAACCAAGTTGGTATCGAAACGTCGTGTTTTATTACACGAACTTGGTTGGCTTTCATTTCTCATTTAAGTTTTGTATTCCCAATAACACAGACCTCTATCGGATTTTTAATTTTGAATCTTTAGTAATGCGCTACATCTATTTCTCCAAGTTACATACAAAGGCAAGATCGCCAGCAAATCGAAGAGTACTTGAAGACGTTCTCCGTAAACTGTTAGCACCAATTATTGGAATACCTCTTGTAAACCTACGATAAATTGCAGCAAAAGTACGAACTTCTAACACATTTCTTGTTCGAGCTCGTCCTGGGTGATTTTTTGTTTTCATTTTTCCTCCGGAGAACTATGGTTTCTGTGCCATCTTACATATTTTCTAGCACATTTGCATACTCCTCTTCTACAACCTGGTTGCACAATGCCTGCATTACTGCTGGTGTTTCCACTGAATCAAGTATTTTCTCGTAATCTCTTAAATTTGTATCTGGGCGCTAGTTATATTCTCCCAATGGTCTGAATCGGGTCATTTGACAAGCACGCTTTCCGGAATTTAAAGTGTTCTCTCAGATGATTGAATTCGACCGTTACTGTATTTCGATTGTCGATACCTCCCTGTGAGCAAAGGACATTACCCTGAGCAGTCTACAATTACTCAAGTTTTTATCCTTTTTTTACGGCTTAGTATAAGTTAGCATTCCTCCGTGCCTAAGGTGCGCTTCAAGTAATGGGGCATTGCGTGTACAAGGTGACAAGCTTTTATCTAACGGTTTCTCCATCACGTTTCTACAGATCTGCAGCCGTCTCTCCAGGAGCACCGAATATGTGAAGGCAGAAATATACTGTCCCGTTTTGTTTTTATCTTTCTATAAAGAAAGTTAAATTCGCTTTGCCTTCCAGGAAACCCACTAATTCGCCCCTGGTAGGAGCTCTTGTGAATACGCCCTCTGTTGTCACGTGACTGAGGCCTTCTGGGAGTTCTATCGCTTGGCGACTTCATGCCTCTGTGATCTCGCGTGGCTGTCAGCAGGGAAGGCAGCGCACTCCACACATCTACACTATGCGACGTGTGTACCTTTCTAGTATAAGAGGCTGTGCTGTACACTGTTGCATAGGCGCCATGACATGGCTTCTCGGTGGTTAAGACAGTGGCACAGTGGAGGGTGGTGGCAATCAGCACGGGTTGGTGGCCATGGTTGCCCAGGTTGGCCGAAGCTGATTCCCACTCTCAGTGCTGCGAGAACCGCCCTTACCCCACAGGGGCACGCTAGGCGTGTCGGTGAGTGGCGCCACCGTGGGTTTCCCCAGCTATTGCGCGTCTCATCCATGTTCGAACCGGGGTCCCGCAGGAGCACCTCTGTTGGCCCTTGGGTGTCGGTGTGTGGCGACACCGCGTACTCCGAGCACAACGTGCTTCCTACCCGAGCCCGGGGGGGGCCGGCCCACAGGAGCACCGCCGCTGTCAGTCAGCAGCGCGCGGCCGCCGGTGAGTGGCGCCACCGTGGGTTCGTCCAGCCAACCAGGGGTGCTTCGAGGACTGCGATGGCATGGCATGATCCTTCGGAGCAGAGACCCCGGTATAGCCGGTATCCGCGGTGGCGCCTTGCCGCCAGGGCGTCACCGCGGGTGCCAAAAAAAATCGTCCCCTTCTGGGCTCAGGTTGGGAATGCAACCCACAGGGGCAGCACAGCGTGGCACGCCACGGTGCTGTTCGGTGATTAGCGCCACCGTGGGTACCGAGCTGAAGACCCGTTTCGATTCCGGATGGAAGCGCACTTCGCAGGAGCACTTCGGTTAGCCACCGTTGGTGTCGGTGTCTTGGCGTCACCGCGAACTCCCAGCCAATAAAAAATATTTTGTAGAACTTGTTATTTTTGTTTATTTATTTTTTGTAACTACATCTTGTTGAAAGAGCCAGTAGCCAGACCCTCTCCGGGGTCTCGTGTTTGCTTACCGCTTTGTAACTGTATCACTTAGCATGGTCACCTACCTGGCTGGTTAAAATCAATGAAATGATCTATAATATCTACTTGGCATACATTAATGTGATACACTAAATTTCAGCTCCCCTTCCTTGAACAGGACAAATTAAGTGAACGAGCCTTCAACTTCTTTTCTCCCCTTGTCTCAGCCACACACGTCATTGCCTGTGTGACTGACTCTACGAAAGTTCCCTAATTAACTTGTGCCTGACATGTGAAACAAGTAATGCAACTGCACTAAACTAAAAAGTATACGGGAGATATACCCTGTATATACCCTTCCTTTTGCTTTATATTAAAGATTATGTTGTCTCATTCACTCTTAGTTTTCCGTAACAGAGCCTTTGTATCTGGGACATTCCATCGCTAACGACTCAAGTGTGGCGCTCGACCACATCCGATTTATATGAAGAACTTTGTGGTAATTTTGAGTATGGCGAATAGTAATCGCCCTCATTATTTTTCGCGAAAAAAAATTTTCACCGGCCCTTAAAATGAGGATTGGTGCGGATATGGACATGAGAAAGAGTATTTTAAAAAACATATTCTTAGCGCACAACTGGAATTGCTGTTTTTCCTTGAGTTACACATGCTCCTTCATACTGCAGCATAAGTCACAGAAGAAAATTTGGTTTTTGTTCATTTGTATATTTGTTTCAATACCCAAAAAATGACACTATTTCGTGAATTTTTTCATAAACATCCTTTTTTTCGGGCCCATTAAACAATTCTGTAAATCTGACAAGACGCTGTACAACAAAAGGAAAAATAAATTTGGAACATAAGCTGTGCTTATATCTGCAGCATAAAATATAAAATACATAAAAAACACCTTTTTTTTTCAAGTGTTCGGCTGCAGATTGCAAGCATTGGGGGTCCACATAAAAACATAATTTGTTTTCCGTGGCAGTTTTTTGCTTACGAAGGCTAGGTCACATATTAGACAACCAGACACTCTTTGTGATCGCTACGAAGCAGGGGTGCACGAAAGGAACATTTTCGAGTAGAATACGAATACTTAGCTTTGAATGTTGAAACGAATATTGAATAATAAAGTGCAGACGTGTTTATTCAAGACTGCCTTTTAATTTTACATCATTCACCAATGAACTCTGGCGAAGAATGGATCCTTAAGCTTTAGCTCCAGGGACATGATCCGATTAAGATCACAGGTTAAAACAAATTCCTGTTACGATAACAGAATAACTATCTTGCCGCTGCCGCAAGAGGCCGTGAAGCAATGTGAAAAAAAAATATGTTGCTCAGAGTAACATCTTTATGCTTACAAAAATGAAAATCGAGCCTGTGCTGAAAACAATTCTACCTTCCCTGGAGCGTGCGCCGAGATGACGGTGTCGTTAAAGTTCGCCAAACCTTGGCCACGAAATCGAAAAGTCGCGCTTGTGGAATAACTCCTGTGCATTGGCTTTGTCACAAATATTCTTGCTTTCTCGAATAATCGAAATGCACTTTATACTCAGCTTTCCAAATGGAGTACAAAAATTGTTTAATATTCGATTCACATTCCTAACTTTCCGAATATTCGCTCACTCCTGCTACTCCTCGGATTCGCGGCCACAAGAGCATATCGGTGACTTGTGCACTTTGCTTTCTAGATACTCGTATCCTACCGCGTGCTTACCAAGACTGGGCGCCGCGCAAGCTTCTCGTCATCGTCCCATCATCCCATCGTATCATCGAGTGCTTTGCCTGTCTACTGGTGTCTTTACACTTCCTTTTACACTTCCTAGTTTGATAACAACCAACCCTAAGAAATTTTGGAACACTGTTAATCCTAAAAGCGCTAGTACGGTTCCTGTTCTTTTGGGTGTAAACGGCAGCACCCTACCTATAGAACCTATAGAACAGTGTGCAGAACAATTCAATAGCCACTTCTCACAAGTTTTCACGGAAGAATTGTCCATTTACAACCCACTGCTGCTTCCTGAGGCCGATATCCAGATTCCCTTTTCACTCATCCACATATCTGCGCTTGGCGTGGCTCGTGCAATTGAACGCCTACCTCACCATACTAGCCCAGGACCCAGTGGTATCAACGCGAAACCGTTAAAAATTACCTGCCAGCACACAGCTTTCCTGCTATCTCTCATTTTCCAGCAGTCACTCGATACGATATGTGTGCCAGAAGATTGGAGGTCCGCTTATATCATCCCGGTATTTAAATCTGGAGACAGATCCGTTTCTAACGATTACAGGCCAATTTCTCTAACCTCGATATGTTACAAGGTACTCGAACACATTATATACGCTAACATTATGACTCATCTTAACCTGAACAACTTGCTTCATAACAACCAACATGGCTTCCGCAAGCATTAATCGTGTCAGACACAGTTATTTGAGTTAATAACGGACCTTCATCAAGCAACCGACTCTTCCCTCCACATTGACTCCATCTTTATTGATTTCTCTAAAGCCTTTGATCGCGTGCCTCATAACCGCCTGATGATAAAGATACGCAACCTGCAGCTGAATCAACGCATTTCTAACAAACCGCTTTCAGTCAGTTAAGTTAGGGAACTTCTTATCAAGACGTACAGGTGTTGCTTCAGGAGTACATCAAGGTTCGGTGCTGGTTCCACTGCTTTTCTTAGTATATATTAATGACATCACGTTGAACATAACATCAACAATACGATTATTTGCAGACGAATGTATAATTTACCGAGTAATATCGAGCCCTTGCGACATCACTGCTCTCCAGACTGATCTTGATGAGCTAACTCATTGGTGCGGCAGGTGGCAAATGGTAATTAACGCAGATAAAACTAAACATCTCAAGTTTACTTCCGCTGCTAACACGAGTCCTAATGCCTACACAGTTAATAATACTATCACTGAAACTGCATCGTCGGTAAAATACCTCGGTGTTATTTTTAGCTCTAATTTATCCTGGAGCTCTCATATTGAACTGATCACTACCAAAGTCTTAAAAAAAACTTGGTCTTCTTAAACGGCGACAACACCAAACCAACCAGGACACAAAACTACACGCATACAATATGCTAATCAGGCCTGCAATAGAATACGCGTTAGTGATCTGGAACCCTCATTATACCTATCTTATTAGCATGTTGGAATCTGTGCAAAACAAGGCTGCTCGATTCATCCTTTCCCGTTACTGTCGGTATCAAAGTGTAACAGCACTGAAAATATCGCTCCATCTCCCGCCTCTGGTCATGTGCAGAAAATTCAGCCGTTTATCTTTTTTTCATACTCTCTACCACAGCAGCACACCATTTGCAAGTTCACATCTTCTCCCGGCACCGCACACATCGGCACGTGCAGATCATATGAAGAAGACTAAACCCATTTTCGCTCGGACAGAACGACACAAATACTCACCTTTGGCCCTGGCTATTGAAGAGTGGAATTCGCTTCCTTCTAGCATTGCGGCTATCGCTGGAACATCATCATTTCGAACAGCTCTTTGGTCATACTTTGAAAATTCCAATGTAGAATGATGTGCGTTTTTTTTTTCTCGTTTGCTTCAGTGTGTGCGTGTCGGCCGTAACGTTCCATAAAACGTTAGATGTCATGTTTTGTAACTTCTCAAGGTGCAATTTTTGTTTCGTTTTGTGGGATTTGCTACATGTGCATTTTTCCGGTACCTGTTCCAAGCCATCCCCCCCCCCCCTCCTATTAACTTGTACCTGGCTTCTTAACTTGTTTATTTCTGTCTTCAGCCGTTCATATGCTGCGTTGCATATTTGTAAAGTTTTCGTTAATGAATCCCCCCCCCCCTATGTAATGCCGCATTGGGCATTTATGATATTGAAATAAATAAATAAATAAAATTAAGTTTACCCTTTAACAGCACAAATCTCAATCCCAAAATTCTTACTAGTTTAAGATTTATGCGCAGTTAACTACACCACTATTTGCAACGCGCGCACACGGTCGGTCGCAGATGCCCTTCTGCCGGCAGGCGCATCCTCGAAAGAAATGTAAAGATTTTTTTTACTTATTTCCTTTTCCAGGAAAGAAACGTGAGATCTCTGCTTACCACGCCAGTGCTTGCTATGCCTAGCAACATTGAAGACGGTCACCCGATCCGTGAATCTGCAGAGGGCCTTGGACTTCTGCGAAAAGAATCGGAGATGAGGCGCAAATACAGCTAGCTCCCTTTGAGAGAGGCAGGAAATATGTTGGAGAAAGAAGGAATAGCTGGAAGAGTGAGCGGTAGTGCCGGGCGTCGATAAAACAATCTGAGAAGCGACCGCTCTCTCTCTTTTTCCACATTATCCCGCGGAAGAAGGAGCACACGACAGCTTGTTTTGCTCTGGGATGGAGTCTTATGCCACTTCTACTCTACTTGCGTTGGCGTTGCTGGCTCCACTGACAGTCGCTACAAGTGTGAGTATGAAAATTTGGCAATTTGTGTCGAGCCCAGACTGCACTGCGACGTGAGTTGCTGAGTCCTGCAACTCGGAACTAGATAAAGCAACCCTGACAACTGTCAACTCAAAGCTTTCTTGCAGCAGGCACTCGAAAACATACCTGACGAATGGTTCGTTACTTAACCAATGGGCGAGCACTGTTAGCGTGCCTTTTAGTGTGTTAAATAAGCTGTTTAATTATTTCGACGTGATTGTCCTGCAACGCGAGTTGTTGACTCCGAGTATTCGGAATTCGATGAAGCAACCCTGACAAATTGTCAACTCAAACATTCTTGTAGCAGTCACTCGAAAACACACCTGCCAGGAAAGAACGGTTCGTCACTCAACCAGTGGGCGAGCGCTGTCGGACCGTCTTGTAGTTTTTTTTTAATAAACTGTTGATTTATTGCGATGTGAATCGCTAAGTGACGAAGTTAGTAAGCGAGTTTCGTGCTGTTAAATTCATGTATGCATTTCTTTACACAACAATCAGTCAGTTTCGGAATGGCGATAAATTAGTTATGACGGACAGAATATTTCTCTCGGTGGGCTAGTGATGAATTTAGGCAGCCGCAATGCCAAGCAAAATATGCAAAATCGATTTCATTGCCATATGTATCGAAGAGTGATGGCTACCAAACGCACTTTATCTGGATGGAAAGAGTGCGTTGGCGCAATTTACTTAGGCTGACGAAAGAGGCAGCAGCATCCCGAAGTCAGAAACAACAGCTGGTGATAACGGGCGGATGGAATTATTTGTAACAGATTAATACGATTTGCAAATTCTAGGCAGTGTCACCTCAACATCAAAGCTGCGGCACAATATCACAGCCTCATGTCTGTGACTCATGAAGCCGCCTGCAGCGGAGGACTAGCGATTAAGGTCCGTTGGGGTTTAACGTCCCAAAGCGACTCGGGCTATGAGGGACACCGTATAGTGAAGGGCTCCGGAAATTTCTACCACCTGGGGTTCTTTAACGTGCACTGACATCGCACAGTACACGGGCCTCTAGAATTTCGCCTCCATCGAAATTCGACCGCCGCGACCGGCATCGAACCCGTGTCTTCCGGGCCAGCAGCCGAGCGCCGTAACCACTCAGCCACCGCGGCGGCCGATTAAGGTCGACCCCCGGTAACTGGGAAGGGAAGAAAACATACCGATCTCATTTTTCTCTATAGTGCCATTATACTTACGTGACTTTAGTGAGATTGCACCATCCTCATCCAAGCCATGTCCACTAAAGGACGAAGTCAACCCCCACTGATCTACAATGGAGACCTGATTTAAGCCTCCTAGAGCCACCCCCCCCCCTTCCTACCTCAGATTTTATAACCTAACCTACAATAGACCCTCTGTCGCCCTTGCCTGCGTTCCTTCGGTACCATCGCACTGCATGGTATTTTCTCCTCTTGATTTCTACTACGATAACGTCGACTGGAGCCTGTTCTGCAATGCACGCTTATGTTGCACCCGTCATTTCGCTTTTATTAGTTCGTTGCGCTGTCGTTTATCTAATTTCCTGCCTTTCGTTAGCGTCAAGTTTCCGCTCCCCAGCTGAGAAGTGGTAGGATACGGCTTCTACATACCTATCCATTGACATTGAATGAAGAAGCTATTTGTTGTAGAATATTTATGGTATTGCGCAAATGGACGCGATATATTTATAAGTTGGGCTTCTGTCGGCGGGACGACTTGGAGGAACAGTCTTGGACAAAAGTCTTAAGGCTGAAGGCCTTTCACTTCCGCCGCATAACAGAACCATTACGGTACTATTAAAGACCGAATGACCTTTAAATGTTAGCAGAAGGGTTCTTCTTGTGGTAGAGAAGCTTCATGCTTGACGTGTTTTCAATGATCGGCTACACGGAGCATTCTAGGAACATTCATGTTGCTGCAGATGAAGCCTGTGGCTTTAAGACTTTTGACCGAGACTACGTACGAGAGGCGTCGAACACGGAACATGATCGAGTTACACGAACGACTTAGTATGCGGCGTAACACAGAATGTTTGGGTTGGGTTTTGACGGCTCTAGGTTGTCGTCTGCGGGTAAATCTAATAATGGATAAATGGTTTGCTGCAATTTTTATCACTCATTTCACTGGAAGGATTCGAGCCTGTTAGCCCATTCAATGCTCCGTGGTCGATGTGCAATGTCAATTCTTTCGCCTCAAAGTTTGATCACTAATTTACCCGACTCGGACAACGCCTCCCGTGCGGTATCGTTAAGGCCGAAAAAACGCGGCTACCGTGGAGGGTTCTGTTCTCACAGCCACACAGTATGGCGGCTAAGATTAGGAGCGTGTTTCCCTCTATCTTCAGAAAGTGTCTCCTCACGCCTTGATGGCGACTCAGGTTCCCCCCCCCCCCCTTTTACACAGATGTATTCTATATTTACAGAGTTTCCTTCTAATCTCATGAAAGGATGTGTCACTTTCAGAAAGCTTAGAACGGGTCGGCTTTATCTCTCTGATGAGAGCGGCATGGCCAGATATAAATTTCTCGGGAGTGATAGTACTTGAGAGCATGCTTGCGTGGAGATGAGCATGTGCAAAGCACGGGGATTGGTTATCTGTTCACTGCGCTACCATTACTGCCAAAGGCTCTTAAAAGGGAGACCGGTCATGTTAAATGAATAAAATAATAATGATTGCAAACATGTAAAAAAATAAGCTGTTAGAATTAAGCTGGCTTAAACAGAAAACGCAGAAGGACACGCAAATGGGTTAAGCGTATACCTACAGCTACAGGTCTT